>NC_134457.1:210450431-210465431 GCF_047948215.1 Lycorma delicatula | reverse complement strand
TACATTGCAGTACTCAACATGTACAGTACATTGCATGTACAGTACATTGCAGTACTCAACATGTACAGTACATTGCAGTACTCAACATGTACAGTACATTGCAGTACTCAACATGTACAGTACATTGCAGTACTCAACATGTACAGTACATTGCAGTACTCAACATGTACAGTACATTGCAGTACTCAACATGTACAGTACATTGCAGTACTCAACATGTATATGCATGTAGAAACTTACCTGTGCTTTGAATCACCACAACTGATCGTCATGTTATCACATTATATCAGTGGAAGTACATACTGTACAGTCTTGTATTTGTACATGGCATAAAAAGTTGTTTTAATTTATCCAGTACAGCATAGTAGTGCATGTTTGTCTATTACTGCACAAGCATATTGATAGTATATGTGTTCAACTTGATAAGGATGAGTTTGCGTAAAAGTTTTGTTTAGAATTGTGAGTTGACATTACCTCAATAAAAAAAATTGGAGGAAAAACAGAAAAACCGTTGAAGAACTACACTAACCATTGAATATGATTGAATTATGGCTTTGGCTCTGCCAAAAATGTTGGAAAGGGACTAGAATTACAAGCGCTTTTTGCAGCCAAGCTGCAATTTATTTGTTGCTGGGAAGTCCAAAAGGCCTAGAGCATTTAAGAATCTAAACTTATCATTACTGCCTCTTTATTATTGTGACCAGGATCCTGCCTTTATGAACTGCAATCTTTTTTAAGAACTGGTTTTATGATGAATTTGTACCATTAACTGAAAAGAATTTAAAATTAAAAAATCTTCCATTAAAAGATGTTCTTAATTTAGATAATACACACACATTACCCAAATAAATAAGAATTAAAAAAGGAGAAATTAAAGCAATATTTCTTTCAGATCATGTCACACCCTCATCCAGTCTATGGATCAGGGCATGGTCGCATAGCTGAACAAATTGTAAAGTAAAAAATATATTTGACCCATTCTTGAGAAAGCAGAGGAGAGCGTATGACCTTATTTAAGTAGTGAAAGAATTAAACTTTAAAGATGCGATTTAAAGCAGAAGTCTGGGAAGAAATGACTGAAACAACATTAAAAAAAATCATGAGGGAAAACTGTGACCAAGAATGGAGCCAGGAAACATTTCAACAAAAAATGGAAGCTATTAATGATGACAAAAAGGCAGTAATCTTAGATATACTATTTCAGCACCCCCCCCCCCCACCACCGATATTGAACACAGCACTGTAACAGAATGGCATGCTGAATGTAATGTTGATGAGGCTAACACTAATGAAGAATTGAATGACAATCAGATAATTGCCACAGTTATGCAACAGGATGTGAATGATGTCAATGAAGATGAAGATGCCCAAATTACAAAGATTTCTCATACAGACATCAAGCAAGCATTTGATATTGCTCTGTGGTATTTGGAACAGCACATAAATTGAACACCTATGGATATTTAATGGGCAAAGTGGAGAGACATAACAGCCAAGCCAGGATAAATCTGTTTTGATGTACAATTATGTTTTTATTGTGATAATTGGGCATAATTGAGATACAGAGTTTTAATATGTTGTGTTTTTTAAAAACCATTGTACAGTAATACAGTACTGTACAGTAGTATATATAGTAAATTTTTCTTTTTTTATGAACTTTTTATTTTAAAAAAAATTGCAGTGTTTTATTTTGTTGCCTCAGTGTATTATTGTGAGATTATGTCGTTTATTTATTCAATAATAATGAAATATTTCACTCTATATCACATAAATAAAATTATTTTTTCCTTTCTTTTAATTAACAGTTCTTTAGAATGTTATAGTACAATCTGCTTTTAATTGTCTTTATGTATTGATAATGATTTCTTACTCCTCGCAATATCTGACCTTTTATTTGTTCCGAGCACCGCTTGGTCCTGTGGGTGATGGATAAATGGGGTTCTACTGTATTTTAAAAAAGTAATATTTACCATTACTTTTGTTAATTGGAATTGTATTTTACAGTTGTTAGTTACATTTATTGTTACTGCTCTTTTTCGTGCAATGATAACTAGTGGTGGAATAAAAAAAGCTGTAGAAACAAAAGCTGAATTTTTTAGTTTTGATCGACTCATTTTGATTCAAAGTATCTTCAATTATGTTATTGCTTTTCTTGTATTCTTTTCTGCTCTAAAATTTCTGAGATATTTAAAAATGAATTTAGTAATGAACAGATTATTAACTATAATCTATGAAGTAAGTAAAATTAAATTATAAAAAATTCAATTAATATTTATTGTAATGTAAGTTAAAAAAAAACTATTATATATTCTGAACTGTTTGTTTAGTTAATTACGTCTTTTACACAAAATTTCATTAAAGTTTTTCATTGTTCAAAATATTCTGTAACATGTCATTTTCAGGCAACAGTTACCTACTTGGTGTTAAAGAAAAAAATGTGTATAGGAATTGTAATATAATAATATTAAAAAGGACTGGATATTTTTCAATTTCTTTGAAAGTATCTTTAAAGTACTTTTTTTTCTACACAATTCTTTAGGGGAATTGACGATACCAAAATTACTTTTAAATTGACAAGGAATTTCAGTATTGCACCTTATAAAGTAATACTCTAATTATTAATAAATCAACAAAACATTTTGGTATTGCAAACATGTAAAATTTCTAAATAAAAATTTTTATTTTTAAATGCTAATTCCATCATTTACGTTTGAGAGATGTAAATACATGCTATTTACTGTTATTGGTTACTTTGTCCTTGAGCTCACTGAAAGTGCTTTGTTATATACCAATAACATTTATCATATAATATTTTAAATTTGCTATTTTTCTAATCACTGCTAATCACTGTTACTGTCCAAACAGTAACAAAGTGAACTCTTGTCAGCCACAGTAGGTTATGGTTTGTAATCAGTCTTGTGCTGGACTGGTTTCTTTACATCAGCTCCAATAATAATTGAAAGACCTCCAACAACAGTAGTCCTTTACTTTGATAATCTCAGGATTAAACATTTATTAGAATCAAACATTTTACTTGAACCTAAAAATAAGTTTTAAGTGTATGAATATGTATTTATGTGTATTTCATTGTAGCTTAGTAGTCAGCATTTAAGTAGAGAGGTGAGGATTTTTCTTACTGACAATGATAAGGTTAACTAATAATGACATATTATAAAGGCACAATCTCTAGCATTCTGTGTATTTATAGGAGTAGGTTTGACTACAGTTTCATAGACTGTCGTCCTTACTTGACAGAACCAATGATTATTCAAACCCAGCGAATAATTCCTGGGCTGGTTCTCAAATTACCTGATTTTTTGTTATCAATCGGTGTACTTTTCCACTGTGGGTGCTTCATTACTTCATTGCCAACTTGAGCTAAATAGTTAAAAGAAAACTATAATAATCATTGGATGTTACCTATGTTGCTTGGTGAACATAGCTACAGTATTTTACACAATTGAGTAAGCAGGTTATGATCGATTGGATTTCCCTTTGTAATTGTTTATGGAGTTTACATGTTTAACTTTGGAATAATTGCGTTAAGATTTTCTACAAAATTGAATATCATATTCATTCATTCATTCATTCATTCATTCACATGTCTCATAGTGTCTGCAGTGTTCTGGTTAGTTGTGGTTGTTGGTAACACACTTGCAACTAGATCAGTAATTACAGACTTTTAAGTGTTTGTTTTTAAATTTCTGCTAAGTTCCTAACATGTGGGAGTACCAGGCAGTTTCACTGCCTGGGACAGTGAAACTGTCAAGCAAGTTTGCATTCAGCCAACTTTCATGGATCATGTTGATGGACAATCAATATTCTTTTGGTTGAAAGCAATTTGGCAGAATTAATGGTTGATAGTTTTTAAGAATAAAGTGAGTATCTCATTGAGGTGAGGTATGTTTAAAAAATAAGGCCTGTAGGTCTTTTAAAAAAAAGAGAAAAGAATTTATTTTGTATTCTGTATTTGTAGACACTTATTTTACTTTTCTATGAAGTCATTTTTTCCATGAATCTTACAGTCCACATTACTGTATGTGGGCATGTGTCAATGTTAATGAGATTAATCTGTGATGAGAGAGTTGTCCCATATTGCTGTTTCTAAATTGTAAGCCTTATTTTTTAAAGTGTTATTAGTAGATCAACTGTTTCTTCCTGCTACATGAAATTCACCAGTAGTATATCTTTAAGGATAATCCAGTAGGATAATTTCCAAGCTGGATTTGCTGAATATTTTTGGCTTCAAACAGTGAGACAAGCAAGCAAGCTCACTGAAGCCAAAAATTAGCATTAGTTTACTAAAGGGTTAACTAGTTCACAAAATAGTTTTTAAACATTATGAATTTGAGGATTTAGAAAGTTTTTAAAATTTTATTTTAAACTGTATTATTTTTAATATAAAGCTGATTAGTAATTTATTTTTATTTATTTTCAGTCTTCACCAGCTCTTTTTGGTTTTGCTTTAATTTTTTTAATAATACTGTTTGCATTTGCTTTGTTGGGACATCTACTATTTGGAACTGAAGTAAGTTTATAATTAACTTTTATTTTAATCTAAAACAAAAACATAAATTTGTTGTATATCATTACGGATAGATTTCTACAAACATACTTAACATGCCAGATAGATGGCCGACTATGCTCCATGATTGTACCAGGGAGCTCGTAGAGTAATAACCCCCTCTAAATTAGTGCTATAAAAGCAGTATGAAGTTGAAGACCCTTTCTTGAAAAGAGAGTTACATTTAGTATGAGTGAAAGAAAATATTTGGGAAAAGGTACATACTCATTGTAGGACTGACTTTGCCTCTACAAAAATATTTTTACTGAATGTGTATGTGTAACATATTCTATGTGTGACACATTCTAATGTAGGGTGATTTACCTTTGAGTACAAGTACTCATATGCATATATAAACTAGAGAGATAACTGTGTATGAGCCCTGAATCAAGAAAGCTGCACTTCTAAATTATGGATACATTAAAATTATCATACAAATCAATCAATTTATTTAGAAAAGTCATGCTTGTATAAAAAACATTTTGACAGCAGCACTAAAAAAGGTGTAACACCTGAAAACAACAAATAAAAAGTAGCAGGTGAAAAGAAAAAAAACAGACTTGACAGTTAGAAAATTCTACTTGTAAATAAAGCTGATATGATTTAACTAAAATCATTTTTTAAATTAACATTTTATTAAACGTGCAATAACAGCTTTGTTTGCTAGTGTAATGTTATAACAGCATATTGTAAGTGATGTTTAGCTTTTGTCATTTATAAAATTTGACATGATATATTTAATATTTTGTAAAATACAAACCACCAAACACAGTAAATTGGATATGTTATACTAACCTTATTAATTTTGAATAACCTGTTTTTGCAGTATGTTGATTCAGTTGGTATTAAATTCATTTTTACATTAAAACTTATTTTGTTTTGGAAATTATAATATAATATTTTCCATTGTTAAATTTTAAGTAATGTTGTATACATACCTGCACTTGTGCTGTACAGAACTTGTAACACAGCACAAATATTCCAGTGCAGAACAGAAAAAGTAGATGTATGTTTTCAACATTATTTAAAATATGACAATGGAAAACAATTTATGGAACAAACTATTAAAACAAACTATTAACAAATTATTAAAAAAATAATAAGTTTTAATGTAAAAAAAAAAAAATTAATACCATCTTAAAATGTGAGATACTGTGAAAACCAGATATTAAAAATTAATAAGGTAAGTTTATCTTACTAAAACTACTGTGTTGTGTGGTTTGTATTTTATATAACTTTAAACTTTTATAGCATAGTAGTGAAAATGTTACTGAATTATTTAATAAAAAGAAAATTATATAAATAATTTGTTTTTAATTGTCTTAAAAGCCCCTTAATAATTCTTAGTGAGGATTGTTTAGAAGTCTTCTTAGATCTAATGAAGTAAAAGAATGATGCACCTTGGCAGAGAGACCATATAAAATTAAACTTTTTCCAAAGTCAATCTTAGTCATATCTAAAATGTTGCAGTCTTTTGTAAGCTATGACTTTGAAACAAAGAATCAGCAAAACAATTTTCTTTAGTTGAGTAATTTTCAGTTAATTCTGCTTGTAGTGCATTTCCTAAAGTAATAAGAATCTCTCAAATGTGTCTACAGTTTCTTTAAAAAGAAATATTTTATAAAAAAAAAGAAATTTTTTTGTTGAATTTTTTAATCATTTTTCTTACAGAGATATGATTTCTAAGAAAATTTCTCTCATTGGTTTCAATATTCTATTTATATTTTTGATAGAAATGAACTTTTTTCTGAAACAGCTCTTACAAATTTTGTACAAATATTTCAACATTTTTAAAAAATTGTATAATTTTTTCTGAAATTTGTCTTTCTGGCAGTTATCTGTTTTTGTTGTTTTTTCCAGTTTCAACAAACCCTCTGTAAAGATCCAGTTTTTTGAAAATTTAATGAGGACATGGCTAAATGACTAAATTTTAATTGGTTTTTTGTCAATTTCATCCTATATATGTGGTCTATGTACTGTTAGTTACCAGAACCAATCATCTATAACATTCATTTCAGAAGAAAAAGGTTTTGAGAAATTAAATATTCAGAAAGTGTCATCAGCATTGCTGTTGATAGTTTCTTCTATTATTTGAAGGAAATAAGTACCATTATTGAAAATTATGCAAAAAGAGTATGAATTATTTGTACCTGTTTTCCCATTAGTGTAATTTATAATCGATAACAGACTTTATCAATCATACTTAAAAATGTTGCTGGCAGTTTCAGTATGGCAAGCTGTAATTTGAGCTTGTACATTTTATTTTTAATGTACAGTAGACTAAGATTGTCTGAGGTAACTGGGACCGAGACCACCTTGGATATGGAAAAACTTTGTTAACACCGAGAGATTAACTGCTCTTTGGCTAAAAATAATTAAAAACTAGTTAAAAAATGTATAGAAGTAGTTGTAAGAAAAAACATAAAATAAACATAATTACAGACCTCTAATTATGTAGAAGTATGAAATTTTTTTAAAAAGGCTTTGATTGATTTTTGAGTCAACCTCTTTGCTCTCTTAAATGATGTGATGTTATGCCGATGGTGTAGAGATAGTGTATCATATGGCATGCACTCTTCCTGTTGCTCTAGTAAGGAAGAGTGGCTTCGATCACTTTCAGCCCATTGGAGTGTAATATTTTTGGGGTTATCCTCTTACATATCATTGTCCTCTTCACTATCTTGAGCATTGTTAATCATACTGATAATCGCCTCATCAGCGATCTCCATCTGCACACCTTCAGTGCACCGATCACAAATATCTTTGCTGTTGATTTGATCTTCTACTGGTAACTGATTGGCTAGTTTAGTTGACTTACATTTTCCTGTTTTTTTAGGGTCCTTCTAAGCCAAATAAATTCTTCCAAGATTTTTGGGTGGTAGTGGTTTTCACCTCATCCCACGCTGAACCAATTCAGTATATGCTACATCTTTTAATGAGACTTTCTTTAGGGCCTCTCTAACAGTCATCCCTTCATATAATCTTGCAATCAATGTCTGGAGAAGCCTTCAGCAATAATTTTTCTTCATTTGTAGATCCCCTTAGTCTAAAGGTTTTATAAGTGATGTCATATTAGGGGGTAGAAATATGGCTTTAATATCACCATTACACATTTCTTTGGTATCTGAGTGAGACGGCACATTGTCCAATAATAAAATAGCTTTCCTGGGGTGCTTACTATTCTTTAATGCTTCAGTGACTGTAACAAATTCATTAAAAAACCAGTCTCAAAAAATTTGGCTTTCCTTCAATGCACTTCTTTGGTTACGGTACATTGTTGGCAGACAGTTGATTTTGATATTTTTAAAAGTTCTTGGATTTTTACATTTTACAATAAGCAGAGGTCTTAGTTTCAATGAACCAGAAGCGTTGCAAGTAGTCAGATCTGTGACTCGTTGTTTACTCTTTTAAATCCAGAAACTGTTTTTTCAAATTTTGCTTCTAAGGTTTTGGAAGGTAGCAATCGAAAGTTTAGCTGTGAGAGCTGTTTCTCCCCACTAATATTCAGCTGCCTTAAGCAGCTTTTCATCTAGCTGTCAAGCCACCCATCACTTGGAGTGAATGTTTCCTCACTGTCTTTAAACAACTTGTGGAACTCAAGTGCCTTAGCTTGAAGCATTGGCCCACTCACAGGACTGCCCATCTCTTGCAGCTGTGAAAATCACAGGAAAAATACTTCAGACGTCTGCTTGTAAGTTACCTTTCTTCAAAGTCTATTGATTCAAACCACTGCCCTTCATTCACACTTTTGTTTATAAATTTTTCAATTTCTTTCCAGTTGTTTCCAATCCCTTACAGTCACTTTTTTAATTGACTCGCCACTGTCCAACTTTTTAATTGACTTGCCATTTTCCAACTGTTTTATTAGATTAAATTTCATTTCAAGAGAAACAACTCTTCTGTTTTCCACTTGTAGCGCAACACAGAATTCAGTAAAAACACAAACTTAACACACTAATACAACCATGTTAAGCGGGAGCACAGAGATAACTGAAACTGACAGGCGACTGTGACAATCCAAAGATTGACGGTTGAACCTGATGATTTCTGAATTTGGTAGGAGAGGAGACCTTGCATGTCAAGTGTATAAACTTATAAATGTCCTGCTTTATTTTGATGTTTTATCTTACTGTGACTAGCTCGGTTAACCTGGAGACTCAGTTGACCATGACTCGGTTGAGCACATCTTGGTTGACCAGGACTTGGTTGATTGTGAGACTGTATATTTAATGTCTGTAGTTTCACGATTTCAGTTATGAGTGAGATAGAAAAAGGATTGTAAAGAATTTAATTTAGCTGCTGAAAATCTTGTCCATTTGTATTAGAAAAGAGTGCACTTGCTTAAGTAAGCACAAACCATAGTTGCCTATACATCTGCATAACTGTTTGTAATGGAGCACTAAAAATGATTGTATTTTTCTGTAATAGAGAAGTGAGCATCTCGGCTGATAGCCATCTAATGGAAATTTTTTTTATTTTGCAACCCTTTACCCATCTCCTTTTTCACTGAAATTATGAACTTGTGTTGTTAAAACAAATGATTGGGTAAAAAATAAAGAAACTGTAAAATAATATTTGTTTTTAAATCTTATTTTAGTTGTAGAAAACTTTCTGGTGTCATTGTTTATACTGTATTTTTTTTTTTATTACTTTCAGGTACGCAGGTTCAGTTCAGTTTTTGATTCACTTTTTTCATTGCATCTTATGTTACTTGGAGACATTAATTATCAAGAACTTGTCAATGCAAACAGAATTGTAGGGCCAATTTTCTTTTGTACTTATATATTTTTCATTTTCTTTATTTTGTTGGTAAGTATAAGATGCATCTATTAAATTATATATTTTATAAGTGAAACAGTTTATATTAACCACAAAAAGGATTTATGCCTAAAACAGGAACTAAAAAAGTAACATTTTAAAATAATGAGGCATCTTTGATGAAGTTTTTTTTATAAATATGTATTATTTATTTATAAATATGTAATTATTTATTATAAATCCTATGATATTAGTCTAATATACTTGTAAAATAATGTATTACACTCTAAAAGTATTCTTGCATTTATTTATAGTATGATAAAAAATAACCAAAAAGGTAGTTTTTTCTGATAATCAAGCTTGATTTTAAGTTTTTATGAAAAAAAGTTATTTGCTGTGCTGTAGCTGTGTTATGACATTAGTTTGCTTGATGTGTTTGTCAACGATCACAATCTTCTCCTGCCTTTGTTCCTGTCATCAGCCTTAAGATTTGGGAATTTATTCTTACTTCATCCATCTATCTAAGAAAGTTGTTCATCGGCCTTTTCCTCTGTGGAGTGTTGAACAGATTTATAATGTCCGTGCCATGTTCTTATTTTCCTTGCAACATTATATATATCAAACTGTTCTTGATTCTTCTTTTTAGCTGTCTTATCATGTTCCTTTACAATTAGGAATTCACCTCTGAATACTCTATCTATTCAAATGCTGACAGAATTCTGCTTATTTTTTGAGACTGTCTTCACAACGTTGTAATTATTATTTTGTAATAAATTATTTATTTATAATATATATTTTTTTACTATTGTACTCTACTATAATAAATGTAGTATACTACAATAATGTTATTAAACATGTGTGTAATTTTTTTAATCATCAGTCATTTGACAAATTTAGTGTTATTCTTCATTGCTGTCTGTTTAAGTTAATCTCAGCATGTTTTTCTTTGTCCTTATTCTCCAGACTCGATTTCATCCTTTTTCTTCTTCCATAGTTTTATCCTCTTCATCTACATCCTTATATATTACCTAATTAAGAATTAAACCTATTGTAGCGTGCAAATTAATCGGAAACAATTTTATTTAAAAAGTAACTTGATATAGAAAAATAATCATAACTGTACAATTAGTGAATATTGTAACTAATATGTCCTTTGTTCTTAATATCATATGGCATTGATTCAACAAGTATAGTATTTTTTTTTTTTTTTATTTCTTCAGTGAAATCATACTGATATTACTGCGGTAATGAGGTCAATTATTCTAGTAAATGAATTTTTGTTGCTTTTTGACTATTGCCTAAAAATTTTCATTTGGTTTAAGTCTGAGGAGCTGCCTGGCCATGGGAGTACTTAGTTTCATTAAAGATTTTTCCACTCTTTTGGGAGTATGGCATGGCACAACTCTTGTTGAAACATTCTATTGCCTTGTGGAAATTTATTTGAAGTTATGTCAACAATTCTTTCCTTCAGAATCTTGATATATCTATCATTTTTCAATACACCATCTACTGGATATAATGAACAAGGGCCCTAATTTCAGATCAAGTTTATTTCACTAATAACAGATTTCTGTGTTGGAGTAGTTTTTCTTTTACGGCCACATCTGCCTGTCCAATTTTTTTAAATTGTTTTAAAATAGCATTCACTGTCCCTAGTCCAACACCCAACTCAGAAGATATTTGTCATTGTGTCATACTGGTATGCACCCAGAAAGAGAAACAATTTTTGAATACTTCTTATATCCTTTATTATATATTCAAGTTGCAGAACAAAAAATATGAAAATATGATTATGTAAAAAAGAACAATAACCTCACCTTACACAAACAATTTAAAACATGGTTGAGGTCAAGCAGTGTAACAACATAGAAATAAACAAATTTCCCTGAGATTGGATTAATTTGCATGCTACTGTGTATATTCTTAATACAGAACTCCTGATCACCCGTGAACAATTTTAACTGTGATGCGGCTAAACTGCGATGACTTTTAGAAAAAAATAAATGTTTTAAAGACTTATAAAGAATTAAAAATTTGTATTTTTTCTTTGATCTGTGGGAGGTTTTACTACTTCATTCATTTACTACTTGAATGTGTAATTGTTTTGAATATGAAAATGCTGTACTACAGTCGATTGTGAATACAATAGGACGATAGGGTTCATTGTGCGATATTGTTATGTTATGCTGTTAAAAAAACTATCTGAAAGAGTAAAATGCACAATTTATTAATTTCTTTTTTTTAATGTCTTATGTATTTTTTTCTTTTGCTCATCAATCTCTTACTGCTTTTATTTTTGTTTATATCTTTGATGGCCTATCAAATTTAATTTGTTACATAGTGTCCTTCTGAAATCATCTAATACTTCTTTTTCCTCTAGTACTTCTGTCACATTGTATATATAATGTAATAATATGTATTATAAATGTATACCCTCCCTAACCAACCCTTCCATGTCACATACTAGCTGTTTCTTTTCTCATCAAAAATGTTTTCCATTGTCATATCTTGATAAACAAAGGTAAATATATTAATATAAGATGTGACAATGGAAAACATTTTTAAAAAGTTTTCTTTTTTCTATACGATGCAAATGTCTTTTCAGTAATGCTATTTTTCTCTGCTTCACTACATTTCTCCTTCAACTGATCTTTCTTTGATACTTAATAGTAATGACTGACTTTATTATATTAGCCATTTTATAATTTAAAAATTGAAATTAACTATCTATTCTACTTATTACTCTATATTTTTTATTTACTTCTAGAATATGTTTTTGGCAATCATAAATGAGAGATTTTGGGCCAAAAATAAGCAAATTGATTTAGATACTGAAGATACCCTAGGTATAGTATTAAAGCGCTCTTTGCAGAATTGCTTGAACATGTTCGGTTGCAAAGGTTTGGTAGGAAATTGGAAACAACGTGATGAAAATAATAAAGGTTTAATTCGAATGAACAGGCTAAAAAGTTCTCTTCAAAGGTAAGATATATTTTGTATTCATCTTAACTATAAATTTTAATAGTAAATAATATGGAAATAGAAATCTTGGTTACTAGCCCATAAAACATTTTTTGCTGATAAATATGTTGTAGTTAATATTTACTATCTCCAGTGTGATTTTGAAACCACAAACAGATTTTATTCAGTTAAGAGATGATTTATATTTAACATCAGAACTGATAAAACAATTCTCTTAATACTAGGTTGAATAAAAAAATTCAATCTTTTATTGCATTCTGTTGCTACAGTAATATGCTATTATATTTTCAAAGGCACCACTGATATACCATTGGTCATTAAGGCATTTATATTATCATACAGTCCTTTTTAAATCTTTTTACTCTTGGTATAAAAACAATTTATCAACTATATTCATTTAGGAGAAAATTTGAATAATGGTGAGGTGGTTCAGACATTATTGAATAAATTTGGAGTTTTAAAGTATGTATAAAAATGGAGAAAAGACCAGTCTCATGTAGATACAATGAGAAACAATTTTGTTTATAAATTTTCTCTGCTATTTCATTCATTCTGGCTCCCCATACTTGTCCCATAACACATTGGTCAGGAACTGCATACAATATTCACAATTTTGCATCATTGTGATATAACAGCAATTATTTTAAAAGTATTTAGTTAGTTTTGCTGTTAAGATTTTTCTTAAAAATGGCACTTCTGAAATTAAATTTACTCCTAGATACTTAAAATTATTTACTACAGCAATTTGCTTAACTATCAAATCACCACTTTGAGTTCTTAATCTTTTTGCCATTTGTGATTATCATTATTTTGGATTTGTTTAAATTAACTTCCAAATTCCATTTATTGCAGTATTCCTCTAATCCCTGTATTATTTTTTTCAAAGTTTATAAGTTAGTTTATCTCTTTATTATTCTTTTCAAAGTTAGTTAATCATATAGCTTGCATTCCAATCTCCAACTATTATTAAATTTTCATCCCCTTTTATGTGTTTAATTGCTTGATCAGTTTCTTCGTATACACGTTCTACCTCATTATCATGGGCGCTTGTAGGCATATAGACATAAACAACTATTGTCGGTTTAGGTTTTCAATTTATCCTTATTACAATGATTCTATCGCTATGCATTTTGAAATACTCTACTCTCTTCCCTATCTTCTTGTTAATTACGAAACCTATTCGTGCGTGCCCATTATTTGAAACTGAGTTATTATTCTAAAATCACCTGACCAAAAGTATTTGGTCAGGTGACCAAATACTTTTGGTTTTTCAGATGCTGAAATAACAACATTTTTTGAAAAATATGAAGTAGATGAAGACACATTATCTGCTGATAATGCTGATGATTTAAGCATTCCAACTTGTAGAATGTTATTTTTTCATTTTCTGGTGAACCCTTTCTTAGTAGTCTCCACCTGGAGATCCAAATGGGGGACTAGTTTACTTCCAAAATATTTTACCAAGGAAGTCGTCTCCATCTTTGTTGTATGAAAATACAAGGAGCTACATTTTCTTGGAAAAAAGGCTATAAGTAATCCTGACCTATGCCCTTAACAACTACTGAAAGAGCTGCTGCCCTCTTTCAGGAATCATTCCTTAGTCTGGCTCTCAACAGATACCTCTCTGATATGGTTGCACCTTTGGTCCAGCTACTCTGTATCACTGAGCACTCAAGCCCCCTTACCATCAGCAAGGTCTCATGATTAACAGAGGGAGTATTAATAAAAAAATATATTTATTCTTTAAGGAAATCTTAAACAAAAAAAAACTGGATTAAATAGAGGACCAGTTCATATGAAACATTTTTCACACACACACACACACACACACACACACACACACACACACACACACACACACACACACACACACACACACACACACACACACACACACACACACACACACACACACACACACACACACACACACACACACACACACACACACACACACACACACACACACACACACACACACACACACACATATATATATATATATATATATATATATATATATATATATATATATATATATATATATATATATATATACACACATATACACATGCATGCACACACACACACACACACACACACACACACATACACACATACACACACACATGCATGCACACATACACACAAACACACACACACATGCATGCACACATACACACAAACACACACACATGCACACACGCATACACACAACACACACACATGCACACACGCATACACACACACACATATATATATATATATGTTATCATGTAAGGCAGAAATTAGGTTCTCGATATTCTTTGGTGAATGTCAACACATACAAAATACATCTGAGAAAGACAAAAATATTTGTTTATATTATTACACATTCTGATCCTCATTGGTATATGTCAGTAAACATAGATAAGCTCTAATGGGAGGTCGAAACGAAATTAATAAATAAACCTCGATAAAAAAGGAAGTTTAAATTTTAGCCAAACATAACCTACATAACAATAACCCTCATCCATCAATTTAATGTTAAATATGCATGTTGGGTAAAGTTAACAAAAAACACACAGCTCGTATTTGCCAAAAGAAATTGGACTTTAATTGGAAATAAAACAAATGAACTTATGTTAAAATCATAACCTTAAAACATAAAAAGAAATTATGAAATTAACATGAGTTAATGATACTTAAAATATCAG